>NC_054484.1:9925031-9930031 GCF_017639515.1 Carcharodon carcharias | reverse complement strand
CCCACCTGGTCTATGTTTGTGTTTATGTTCCTTCTACTCTATTTAATTCATCTCACCCTATCCCCAGAATCTTGTATTCCTTTCTCCCTCAGGGTCTCCCCTTAAATACACCTGTGCCACTCACCTCAGTGTGGTGGAGAGTTCCACATTCTCACCACTCTCTAAGTGAAGATATTTCTCCTGAATTCCCTATTGGATTTATTAATGATCAACCAATATTTATGGCCTTTAGTTTTTCTCTTCCCCACAAGTGGAAGCACTTTCTCTTCGTCTGCCCTATAAACAGCCCCCTTCATCACTTGAAAGACCTGGACCAAGTTACCCCCTCAGCCTTCTCTTTTCAAAAAGAAAAAAATTGCTCTATCCTGTTCAGTCTTTCCTGATTGGTGTTAAGTTCTCAGTTCTGGTATCACCGCTGGAACTCTTGAACCTCCTCCAGAGCTCCTGTATCCTTTTTGGGGAGACCAGAAGAGAACGCACTGCTCTCAATATCACATTGAGTGCTTCACGGTGATTGTACCGAGGGTGGGATCAATGTATGGCTTGGCCATATAAGGAGGATGCTTGAGACAGGAGAGGTAAAAATCAGCGGAGAAAGTTTGCTGGAGATTGAAGGGAGAGAATTCTGCCTACTTTCCCCATCTGCCTCCCACCCCACTGCTGGTAGGACAAGGTTGATGGTTAGTGGTGGGGTGGGGGTAGAGAGGGTATCAGGGGAGGTCGTTGGGGGAGTGCGGGGGGGTGCGGTGTGGGGTGGGGTAGTGGTTCTGTCCGGTGAATCTGGGTGATGGAGCGATTGGCAGGCCCTGGGAGTGATTAATGCTTCTCCGACTTCAGGCTGATGAGCAGATTCTTCATCATTAATTCAGCCCATTATGAGGTGGTTCACTCGCATTGATTCTAGTGTGCAGGCATCATCTGCAGTTAAGAGGGTATGACGAGCTACTGGAAATGAGGACTGGGGAAAGGTAATAATGTGCAGTTAAAGTGCGAGCAGGCAGCTTGCAGAGTAGACTGTGGGAGCGTTAATGTGGAAACAGCAGACTTGTGGGCAGGTCTCATTAAGCACTAGTAGCCTCTTCTTGCATTGGAATGCAGATGGCAAACTCCATTAGGAAACAAATGCAATTAAATGGCCTTAAATAGACCTTCCCCATCCCTCACACACCTCCAGGCTGCCACCTCCCGATACCCTTCAAGAAATAGATTATTTATTCTTTTAAATCGGAGAGACCCGGGGACGGGACAAAACTAGTCAATGAAGACGAAATATTAGCATTGGAACTTTATGGGGGGGGTGGGGGGGTGGGAGGAGTGGGAGTGGGGGAGATCACTCAACACCTCAAGAGTAAACGTTTGAGCATCAATTAGATCACAGCTGGTCTGTATTTTACTCCATTTACCCGCCTTGATTGTCACCCGTAATATACCCTTTACCCAAGAAAAATCTGCCAATCACATTTTCGAAATCTTCCATTGACCCCCCACCCACCCCCGGCAGCCTCAGAAGTTCTTTCTGGACGAGAATTCCAGATTTCCACTGCCTTTATGTGTGAAGAGGTGCTTCCTAACATCACCCAACCCCCTGAATGGTCTAGCTCTTAACTTTTAAATCGATGCCCCCTGGTTCTGGATTCCACACAACCACCACCGCCCCCCCCCCCCCGCCCCACCACCACCACCACCACAACCACCACCCCCCCCCCCACCCCCCCCACCCCCCCCACCCCCCACCACCACCACCACCACCCCCCCCACTCCCCCCCCCCACAACCCCCGCTGCCCCCCAACAATGCACCAGAGGAAATAGTTTCTACGTTGAATCCCTTAACCATTGTAAACACTTCAACTGAAGGCAGCATGCTGATGTCCTGTATGTGATCAAATTCAGGTATAAAGCGGGCAGACTAAATTCCCACTCTTGGCGAAGACTGCTTGCTCCTGCAGCCTTTCCATTGGGAAGACCCCCAGTGTGAGAGGCTCAGGCTGCTAAGGGAGGTCAGGATAGTGAACAGTGAGGTGATGCCAAGCTTGGCTCAGTTGGTAGCACACTCCCTCTGAATCACAAAGATTCCCAGTTTCAAGCGGCTCTCCAGGCCCTGAGCACATAAATCACGGCTGACGCTTTCGCCCTGGAGTGCTGAGGGAGTGCCGTCTTTTGGGTGAGATGTTAAACTTAAGGCCCCATCTGCCCGGTCGGGTGGATGTAAAAAAACTCCCACGGCGTTATTCTGACAAAGAGCAGGCGAGTCATCCCCGGTATCCCAGCCAATATTCATCCCTCAACTGATGTCACAAAACCAGATGATCTGGTCATTATCGCGTTCCTTTTTGTCTTGAGTTTGCTACGTGCAAATTGGCTGCTGCATTTCCAACACTGAAACGGTGACTACACTTCCAAAAGTGTTCCACTGGCTGCAAAGCGCCTTGAGATGTCTAACGTTGTGAAAAGCGCTATATAAACGCAAGTCTTTATTGCAGGAGGATGGGGAGACTGAGGGGAGGCAAGGCCTTCCACAGTGTCGAGCTAGAGGTCACCAACACTCCAAGTTTGTCCTGGAACCTCCAGGGATAAAAGGACATAATAAGGTGAACAAATGCGGTCAATTGTGAGAAACTATTTCTACTGGTTGGGAAGTCTAGGAATAAGCAACACAGGAGCGGAATCACCTCGGGTTTGCACTAAGAGCTGTAGCAGGCGGAAAAATGAATGTTTTACCCACCGGCCGCAATGGCAGCTTTTCACACCCGATCATCCCAATCCCGCCTCATTAATCTTGCATCCCTGGGAAATGTGCCGTTCCGATGGTGGGTGGGGCTCTCATTCACCCGTCACACCGGCACCTCACCGCTCCCTCACTCCGAGTGCTACATTTAAAGAGCAGCCACACTCTCAGTGCTTCCATCCCAGGACTGCTGCACAGAGGACATGGTCCCGAAAGGCAAGAAGACGGCAGCACCCCCTGATTCAGTGACACGTCACTGGGACGTCCTCTGGACACTGTGGAGGCCCACCAGGATGCCCTCTCCCCTGCTCTGACCGCAGGAGGTCCAGTAATCTCACCACTCCGGCTTGGGAGGCGATGGCAGTGGAGATCAGTGCCAATGCTGCACAGAAACAGGTTAGCCATCCAGTGCAGGTAGAAGGTGAATGATCTCATCTGTGCTGCTAGGTATGGCAACCATCTCATCACTCTAAACTCACACTCTCTCAAGCCCACCACACATTCACTGGCATCTCACTCACTACCAGCTCAAGGGACATCACCACTCACTCTCTCTCACACGCACGCACCCTCACATCTCTAACTGGCCTCATCTCCTCTGGAGACTGCCTCCTCAGCCCTGACCATCTTAAACCCACTTGCGCAGATCAACATGTGCCCTCACGCACACCCTGGGATACCCTCCTTCCCCAGGACAGCCCTTGCCCTGCAGCCTCTTCCCTTGCCTGAGGCCACTTCAACCCCTTGCCTAAGCAAGGCCCAGCCCTTCAGCCATTGAAAAGCCAACCCCCCCCCACCCCCCCACCTTACAGCTGGTCTGGTAGGTAGAGACCTGCCCATGAACCCCCCCTAAAAGTGACGTGGTGCCTGTGAAGCCTGGCGCTGATGACCGCGAGTACTGCCCGAGGCAAGGTAGGCAAACAAACCTCGCAGTCCCGAGCCGAGTGCAGCTCACCAGGTGCACGTCGCTTATGTACAGTGGTGAAACACGTCAGCGTGCAGTCACACCAATGTGCCCACTTGATCCAGTAGTTTGGGGGGGGGGGGCGGTGGGGGCAGTGGTGTGTGGGACGATTCTGGCGAAATGGGCTTATAATGATATAAAGATTTATTACAACGAAGTTCCCGATGTCCGACTGTGGGAAACAAGGTCCACCTGCTGAGGGGCAAAGTGGACAATTGCAAACTGGCTTCACGATGCTGGGAAACCAATTTTTGGCCTTCTGGCCATATTGCTCGCCCACACCACCAAACACGCCCGACGCCAGCGGGCAGGGAAAGTCCTGCCCACAGTCTCACGTCAGACCTTCCAAGAGTGAAATGAGGAAGTACTTCAACATGCAGAGAGTAGTTAGGAAGACTCTTCCACAAACAGCAATCAATGCTCGATCAGTTGTTAACTTTAAAACTGGTGTTGGTTAGGGTCAGGGTTAACCAAAAATATTAAAGGCTATGGGGTAAAGGAAAGTATCTCGACTTAGGTCACAGAACAGCCACAAACTCTCTGAATGGCAGAAGAGACCTGAAGGCTTCCTCCTGTTCCTATTTTCCTGTCACAGTTAAACCCAACGCTGTGGAGAAAGAAAGGGACGAGCAATTCTGTCCCTTCTATTTACAACCCCAAGCCATCACAAAACGCTTCACAGCCAATGAAGTCCTTTTGAAGTTTATTCACTGTTACAGGAAACATGGCAGCCAATTTGTGCACATCAAGTTCCACCAGCAGCATTGTGCTAATGACCAGTTCATCTGTTTTGGTTTAGTGATGTTGGGTGAAGTGCTTCAGGATACAGGGAGAACTGCATTTCTCCTCATCAAAGTAGTTGCCATTGGGTCCCTGAACCAGAGAGGGCCGAGGGGGCTTCGGTTTAACATCTCATCTGAAAAATGGCACCTAAACCAGTGCAGCAATCCCTCAGTACTGGCCTTCAGGAGTGACTGCCTGGATGATGAGGCTTTGAGTCTCATGCTTAGCAACACACACACACACACACACACACACATACACAAGCAACAAACACAGACGCAATCACATACACATACAGTCACGCACACACACATGCTCACACACACGCGCAGGCACACACACACACAAACACACACATAAACAACAAATACACAAATACACGCACACGCACATACTCACACACATGCGCAGGCACACACACACACAAACACACTTCAGCAGGAGTCAATGGATAGTGACAGGAAAGGGGAACCTTACCTGTATATTTTTCCTCTTATGTTTAGCCAATTCGCATGGAGGCTGGACTC